>NC_061122.1:1774975-1786199 GCF_002878395.1 Capsicum annuum | reverse complement strand
CAAATGGCCACGATAAATTAAAAGGACCACACTGGGTTGATCCCCAACATCCCTGAAACGCTCCCGCTGATTTTGGGCCCACACCACGCCCGGACCCCGGGACCACCCCCAAAACCATGGGCTATATCACACCAATTTGATCCAAAAATGCCCCGTTCGCGCCGTTTCGCCTGTTTATCCTCCCAAATGGCCACGATAAATTAAACGAATCACACTGGGATAATCCCCAACCTCCCTGGCATGCCCTCGCCGATTTTTTACCCACACCACGCCCTGACCCCGGGACCAGCCCTGAAACCGTAGGCTATAGCTCTCCCATTTGGACTGAAAAATGCCCCGTTTGCGCCGTTTCGCCCGTTTGTCTACCCAAATGGCCATGATAAATTAAACGGATCACTCTAGGACGATTCCAACCTCCCTGGCACTCCCCTGCCAATTTTCGGCCCACTCCACGCCCGGACCCTGGGACTACCCTAGAAATCGTGGGCTATAGCACGTCGATTTGGCCCAAAAATGCCCCGTTTGCACTGTTTCGCCCATTTGCCCACCCAAATGGCCACGATAAATTAAACAGACCACACTGGGATGATCCCCAACCTCCCTGGCATGGCCCCACCATTTTTCGATCCCCACCACGCTCGGACCCCAGGACCAACCCCAAAACTGTGGGCTATAGCACACCGATTCAGCCCGAAAATGCTCCGTTCGCGCTATTTCACCTGTTTGTCCACCCAAATGGCCACGATAAATTAAACAGACCTCACTGGGATGATCCCTAACCTCCCTGGCATACCCCTGCTTATTTTTGGCCTGTACCATGCCTGGACCCTGGGACCACCACTGAAACTGTGGGCTATAGCACACTGATTTGGTTCGAAAATGCCTCATTTGCGCGTTTTGCACGTTTTTCCACCCAAATGGCAACGATAAATTAAACGAGCCACACTAGGACGATCCCCAACCTCCCTGGATCGCCTCCGCCGATTTTTGACCCACACCATGCCCGGACACCGGGACCACCCCCGAAACCATAGTCTATAGCACACCGATTTGACCCAAAAATGCCTCGTTCGCACTGTTTCTCCCATTTGTACACCCAAATTACCACGATAAATTAAACGAACCACACTGGGACGATCCCCAACCTTCCTGGCATGCCCCCGCGATTTTTCGACCCACACCACGCCCGGACCCTGGGACCACCCCTAAAATTATAGGCTATAGAACACTTATTTGTCCCAAAAATTCCCCGTTTGCGCTGTTTTGCCTATTTATCCACCCAAATGGCCACGATAAATTAAAAGGACCACACTGAGATGATCCCCAACCTCCCTGGCACGCCTCTGCCGATTTTTGGCCCACACCACACCCGGACCCCAGGACCACCCCCAGAATCGTGGGCTATAGCACACCGATTTAGCTCGAAAATGCCCCATTGGCACCTTTTCGCCCGTTTGTCCACCCAAATGGCCACGATAAATTAAACGAACCACACTGGAATGATCCCCAACCTCCATGGCACGCCCTCGCCGATTTTCAACCCACACCACACCCGGACCCCGGGACCACCCCCAATAGCAACGATAAATTAAATGGACCACACTGGAATGATCCCCAACCTCCCTGGCATGCCCCCGCCAATTTTTGGCCCACACCACGCCCGGACAGTAGGACCACCCCAAAACCCGTGAGCTATAGCACACCAATTTGACCTAAAAAATTCTCTGTTTTACCTGTTTGTCGACCCAAATGGCCATGATAAACTAAAAGGACCACACTGGGATGATCCCCAACCTCCCTTGCACGCCTTCGCTGATTTTCGAACCACACCACGCTCGTACCCCGGGACCACCCCCAAAACCGTGGGCTATAGGACACCGATATGGCCCAAAAATACCCCATTCGCGTCGTTTTGCCTGTTTGTCCACTCAAATGGCCACGATTAATTAAACGGATCACACTGGGATGATACCCAACCTCCCTGGCATGTCCCTGCCGACTTTCGGCCTACATCACGGTCGGACCCCGGGACCACACCCAAAATTATGGGCTATTGCACACTAATTTGGCACAAAAATGCCCCGTTCGCGCAGTTTTGCCCGTTTGTCCACCTAAATGGCCATTATAAATTAAACGGGTTACACTGGAATGATCCCCAACCTCTCTGGAACGCTCCACTGATTTTAGGGCCACACCACACCCAGACCCCGGGACCACCCTCAAAACCGTAGGCCATAGAACACCGATTTTGCCTGAAACACCCCGTTCGCGCCATTTCGCCCGTTTGTCCACCAAAATTGCCACGATAAATTAAACGGACCAGACTGGGATGACCCCCAACCTCCCTGGCATGGCCCCACCAATTTTTGGTCCACACCACGCCCGGACCCCGGGATCACCCCTGAAACTGTGGGCTGCACACCGATTTGGCCCGAAAATGCCCCTTTCGTGCCGTTTCACCCGTTTGTCCACTCAAATGGCCATGATAAATTAAATGGACAACACTGGGATGATCCCCAACCTCCCTGGCATGCCTCCGCCGATTTTTGGCCCACACCACGCCTAGATCCCCAGACCACCCCCAAAACCGTGGCCTATAGCACACCGATTTGGCCCAAAAATACCCCGTTCACGTCGTTTTAACCTTTTGTCCACCCAAAAGGCCACGACAAATTAAATGAACCTAACAAGGATGATCCCCAACCTTCCTGGCATGCCCTCGCCAATATTCGGCCTACACCACACCTAGATCCTAGGACAACCCCCAGAACCGTGGGCTATAGCACACTGATTTGCCCCAAAAATGCCCCGTTCCCGCCGTTTCACCCGTTTATTCACTCAAATGGCCACGATAAATTAAATGGAAAACACTGGGATGATCCCTAACTTTCCTAGCATAACCCCACCGATTTTTGGCCCACACCACGCCTAGATCACGGGACCACCCCCAAAACCGTAGGCTATAGCACACTGATATTGCCCAAAAATGCCCCGTTCGCGCCGTTTCTCCCATTTGCCCACCCAAATTACCACAATAAATTAAACGGACCACACTGGGACAATCCCCAACCTCCCTGGCATGCCCCCACAATTTTTCCACCCCCACCACGCCCGGACACTAGGACCACCCCCAAAAATGTGGGATATAGGACACTGATTCGGGCCGAAAATGCCATCGCCACTTCGCCCGTTTATCCACCCAAATTGCTACGATAAATTAAATAAACTACAGTAGGATGATCCCCAACCTCCCTGGCATTGCCCCGCCGTTTTTCGACCCACACCACGCTCGGACCCCAGGACCACCCCTATAACTGTGGGCTATAGCACACCGATTTGGCCCAAAAATGCCCCGTTTGCGCTGTTTCGCCTGTCCTTCCACCCAAATGGCCACGATAAATTAAACGGATCACACTAGGATGATCCCCAACCTCCTTGGAATGCCCCCGCCATTTTCGGCCCACACCACACCGGACCCCAGGACCAACCCCAAAACTGTGTGGTATAGTACATCGATTTGGCCCGAAAATGCCCCATTCGTGCCGTTTTGCCCGTTTGTCCAACCAAATGGCCACGATAATTTAAATGGACCACACTAGGACGATCCCCAACATCCCTGGCATGACCCCGCCGATTTCGGCCTATACCATGCCCGGACCCTGGGACCACCACCAAAACTGTGGGCTATAGCACACCGATTTGACCCAAAAATGCCCTATTTGCGCCTTTTCGCCCGTTTGTCCACACAAATGGCAACGATAAATTAAATGGACCACACTAAGACGATCCCCAACCTCCCTGGATCGCCCCCGCCGATTTTTGGCCCACACCACGCCCGAACCCCAGGACCACCCCTGAAACCATGGGCTATAGCACTACGATTTGGCCCAAAAATACCCCGTTCACGTCGTTTCTCCCGTTTGTCCACTCAAATTGTAACAATAAATTAAACAGACCACACTGGGACGATCCCCAACCATTCTGGCATGCCCCCGCCATTTTTGACCCACACCACGCCCGGACCCCGAGACCACCCCCAAAACCGTGGGCTATAGCACACCGATTTGGCCCAAAAATTCCCCATTCGCGCTGTTTTGTCTGTTTGTCAACCCAAATGGCTACGATAAAATAAAAGGACCACACTGAGACAATCCCCAACCTCCCTGGCATGCCCCCGCAGATTTTTGGCCCACACCACTCCCGGACCCCGGGACCACCCCAAAAACCATGGGCTATAGCACACCGATTTGCCTCAAAAATGCCTCGTTCACGCTGTTTTGCCCGTTTGTCCGCCCAATGGCCACAATAAATTAAACGAACCACACTGGGACGATCCCCAACCTCCCTGGTATGCCCTCGCTGATTTTCAACCTATACCATGCCCGGACCCCGGGACCTCCGCCAAAACCATGGGCTTTAGCACATCGATTTTGCCCGAAGATGCCCTATTCGCGCCGTTTTGCCTGTTTGTCCACCCAAATGGCCATGATAAATTAAACGGACCACACTGGGACGATCCCCAACCTTCCTAGCACGCCTCCGCTAATTTCTGACCCACGCCACGGCCGGACCCCGGACCACCCCCGAAACCGTGGGCTATAGCTCACCGATTTGGCCCGAAAATGCCCCGTTCATGCTGTTTCTCCCGTTTGTCCACACAAATAGCCACAATAAATTAAACGGACCACACTGGGACGATCTCCAACCTGCCTGGCACGCCACCTCCAATTTTCAGCCCATACCACGCCCGGACCCCGGGACCACCCCCAAAACCATGAGCTATAGCACACCGATTTGGCCCAAAAATGCCTCGTTTGAACAGTTTCTCCCATTTGTCGACCCAAACTGCCACGACAAATTAAACAGACCACACTGGGACGATCCCTAACCTTCTTGGCATGTCCCCGCCATTTTTTGACCCACACCACGCCCGAACCCCGGGACCACCCCAAAAATCGTGGGCTATAGCCCACCGATTCGGCCTGAAAATTCCCCGTTTGTGCTATTTTGCCAATTTATACACTCAAATGGTCACGATAAATTAAAAGAACCACACTCAGACGATCCCCAACCTCCCTGGCACGCCCCCGCTGATTTTCGGCCCACACCACTCCCGGACACAAGGACAACCCCCCAAACCGTGGGCTATAGCACACAGATTTGCCAAAAATTTCCCCATTCGCGTCTTTTCACCCGTTTGCCCACCCAAATGGCCACAATAAATTAAATGGACCACACTGGGTCGATCCCAAACCTCCCCGGCACGCCTTCGCTGATTTTCTACCCACACCACGCCCGGACCCCGAGAGCACCCCTAAAACCATGGGCTATAGCACACCGATTTAGCCCGAATAATGCCCCGTTTGCGCCGTTTCGCCTGTCTGTCCACCCAAACGGCCATCATAAACTAAACGGATAACTCTAGGACGATCCCAACCTCCCAGGCACGCCCCTTCTGATTTTTGGCACACACCACGACTAGACCCCGGGACCACCCGCAAAACCGTGGGCCATAGCACATCGATTTGGCTTGAAAATTCCCGTTCGCGCTGTTTTTCCTTTTTGTTCGCCCAAATGGCCACGATAAATTAAACGGGCTACGTTGGGACAATCCCAAACCTCCCTGGCACGCCCCCGCTGATTTTCGGCCCACACCACGCTCGAACCCCGGGATCACCCCCGAAACAGTAGGCTATAGCACACCGATTTGGCCCGAAAATGCCCTGTTCGTGCTGTTTCTCCCGTTTATCCGCCCAAATGGCCATGATAAATTAAACGGACCACACTGGGATGATCCCCAACCTGCCTGGCACGCCCCCGCCGATTTTCGGCGCACACCACGCCTGGACCACGGGACCACCCCTAAAACCATAGGCTATAGCTCACCGATTAGACCCGAAAATGCCCCGTTTGGGCCGTTTCTCTTGTTTGTCCACCCAAATAGCCACGATAAATTAAACGGACCGCACTGGGATGAACCCCAACCTTCCTTGCATGCCTCTACCGATTATTAGCGCACACCACGCCCGAACCCCGGGACCACCCCCAAACCGTAGGCTATAGCACACCGATTTGGCCTAAAAATACCCCGTTCGCGTTGTTTCACCCGGTTGCCCACCCAAATTGTCACAAAAATTAGAACGGACCACACTGGGACGATCCCCAACCTCCCTGACACGCCTTCATAAATTTTTGGCCAGCAGCACGCCCGGACCTCTGGCTTGCCCCCAAAATTGTGGGCTATAGCACACTGATTTGGCATGAAAATGCCTCGTTCATGCCGTTTCGGCCGTTTATCCACCCTAATGGCCACAAAAATTTAAATGGACCATACTCAGATGATCCCCAACATTCCTGGCATGCCCCCATCGAATTTCCGCCCATAGCACGCCTAAAACCCAGGCATGCCCACAAAACCGAGGGCAACAGAACACCGATTTGGCCCAAAAATGCCTCAGTCGTGCCATTTCGCCCGTTTGTCCGGTAAAATGGCCTACAACACGTCTGGATCCTGGGCCTGCCACCAAAACCATGAGCAATAGTATACCGATTTGGCCCAAAAATGACCCATTTAGATCATTTCACTCGTTTGTCTCCCCAAATAGCCACAAAAATTTAAACGGACCACACTTGAACGATCCCCAACCTCCCTGACATGCCCTCATTAATTTATAGGCCACAGCACGCCCGAATCCTGGTCTGCCCCCGAAACCATGGGCTATAGCACACCGATTTGGCTAAAAAATGACCCATTTTGCATTTAGCCCCTATGTCCACCCAAATGGCCACGAAAATTTGAACAAAACACACTTGAACGATCCCCAACCTCCCTGACATTCTCCCACTGATTTTCAGCGCACAGCACGCCCGGACCCCAGACACACCCCCGAAACAGAAGGCTATAGCACACCGTGTTGACCTAAAAATGCTACGTTCTCACAGTTTCACCTGTTTATCTACCCAAATGGCCACAAAAATTTAAACGGACCATACTAGGACGATCCCCAATATCCGTGGCACGCCCCTGTCGATTTTTCTACCTACAGCATGACCGGACCCCTGGCCTGCCCTTGAAACCGTGTGTTGTAGCACACCGATTTAGCTGGAAAACCCCCTATTTGTGCCGTTTTGCCTGTTTGTCCACCTAAATGGCAACAAAAATTTAAACGGATCACACTGGGAAGATCCCCAACCTCCCTGGCTCGGCCCCTTTGATTTTTTCCCAGAGCATGCCCGAACCCCTGGTTCACCCCCATAACCATGGGCTATAGCAATCCGATTTTGCTCAAAAATGCGTCGTTCGCGCCGTTTCTTTGTTTTTTCCAACCAAATGGCCACGAAAATTTAAACGGTCCACACGGATAATCCTCAACCTCCCTGGCATGGCCCCATCGATTTTTGACCCACAGCATGCCCGGACCCTGGGTCTGCCCCCAAAATCGAGGGCTATAGCACATCTATTTGGCCAGAAAAAGCCCTATTTGCACTGTTTTGCCTGTTTGTCCACCCAAATGGCCACGAAAATATTGACGGACTACACTGGGATGAACCCCAAGCTCCCTAACATGCCCCCATCGATTTTCGGCTCACAGCACACCCGTACCTCATGCCCTCCCCCAAAATCGTAGGTTATAGCACAATGATTTGGCTCGAAAATACTCCGTTCGCGCCGTTTCGCCCATTTGACCAATAGAATGGCCAATAAAATTTAAACGGACTACACTGAGACGATCCCCATCCTCTTTGGCACGCCCCCATCTATTTTTTGAATACAGCACGCCCGGACCTTAGGCTCTCCCCCAAAACTGTGGTCTATAGAACACCAATTTAGTCCAAAAAAGCCCCGTTCGTGCCGTTTCGCCCGTTTGTCCACCCAAATGGCCACAAAATTTAAACGAACCACACTGGGATGATCCTCAACGTCCCTGGCATGCCCTCGTCGATTGTCGGTCCATAACACGCCCGAACCCCGGGTCCTCCCCCAAAATCGTGGGCAATAGCACATCAATTTGGCCCAAAATTGCCCCGTTCGCTCCGTTTCGCCTGTTTATCCACCCAAATGGCCACAAAAATTTAAACGAACCACACTGGGACAATCCACAACCTCCATGGCATGCCCCATCAATTTTTGACCCACAGCATGCTAGACCCCAGGCCCGCCCCCAAAATTGTAGGCCATAGCACACCAATATTGCTCGAAAATGCCTCGTTCGCGTCGTTTTACCCAGTTGTCCACAAAAAATTAAACGGACCACACTGGGATGATACCCAACCTCCGTGGTATTCCTCTGTCGATTTTCTGCAACAGCACGACTGGACCCCGAGCCTGCCCCCAAAACTGTGGGCTATAGCACACCAATTTGGCCGCCCAAAAAGCCCCCGTTCGCACCATTTTACCAATTTTTTCACCCAAATGACCACAAAAATTTAAACGAACTACACTGGGAAGATCCCTAAACTCGCTGGCACGCTCCCTTCAATTTTTGGCCTACAGCATGCCCAGACCCCTGGCTCACCCCCGAAACCGTGGGCTATAGCACTCTAATTTGGCTCGAAAATGCCCCGTTCGTGTTATTTCACCCGTTTGTCCACCCCAAGTGGCCACAAAAATTTATACGGACCACACTAGGATGATCCCCAACCTTCCTGGCATGCCCTCTTTGATTTTTGAACTACGGCATGCCCGGACCCCTTGCTCACCCCCAATACCATATGCTATAGCACTCCGATTTAGCTCAAAAATGCCCCGTTCGCACTGTTTTGCCCGTTTGTCCACACAAATGCCCACGAAAATTTAAACGGACCACACTAGGATGATCCCCATCCTCCCTAGGATGCCCCCATCTATTTTCGGCACACTGTACGCCCGGACATCGGACTCGCCCCCAAAACCATGGTCTATAGAAAAATAATTTCACCCAAAAAAGCCCCGTTCGAGCCGTTTTGCCCGTTTATCCACCCAAATGGCCACGAAAATTTAAACGGACCACACTGGGATGATCCCTAACCTCCATGGCATGCCCCGTCAATTTTTGGCCCACAGCACGCCAAGACCCCAGGATCGCCCCTAAAATCGTGGGCCATAGCACACCGATTTGGCTCGAATATGCCTTGTTCGCATCGTTTTACCCATTTGTCTGCCCAAATGGCCATAAAAAATTAAACGTACCACACTGTGATGATCCCCAACCTCCCTAGCACGCCCCTATCAATTTTTTGCCCACAAAACGTTAAGACCCCAAGCCCGCCCCTAAAACCGTGGGCTATAGCACACTGATTTGGCCTAAAAACTCCCCATTCGCGTTGTTCCGACTGTTTGTCCACCCAAATTGCCATGAAAATTTAGACGGCCACACTAGGACGATCCCCAACCTTCCTAGCATGCTCCCGTCGATTTTTAGCCCACAGTATGCCCGGACACTAGCCAAACTCCTGAAACCGTGGGCTATAGCACACTGATTTAGCCCAAAAATGCCCCGTTTGTGCCGTTTCGCCCTTTTGTCCACCCAAATAGAAACGAAAATTTAAACAGACCACACTAGGACGATCCCCAAACACCCTGGCACGCCCCCATCAATTTTTGGCCCACAGCACGCCCAGACCCTGGGCTCGCCCACCAAACCGTGGTTTATAGAACAATGATTTGCCCCAAAAATGCTCCATTCATGCCGTTTCGCCCGTTTGTCCACTCAAATGGACTTGAAAATTTAAATGGATCACACTGGGACAATCCACAACCTCATTGGCACGCCCCCGTAGATTTTCAGCTTACAGCACCCCCGTACCCCTGGTCTGCCCCTAAAACTGTGGGCTGTAGCACACCGATTTGGCTCAAAACACCTCATTCATGTCGTTTTGCCCGTTTGTCCTCCCAAATGGCCACGAAAATTTAAACGACTACACTGGGATGATCCTCATCCTTCTTGGCATGCCCCCATCTATTTTTTGAATACAGCACGCCCGGACCTCGGGCTCTTCCCCAAAACTGTGGTCTATAGAACAACAATTTAGCCCAAAAAAGCCTCGTTCGTGCCGTTTTGCCCGTTTGTCCACCCAAATGGCCACAAAATTTAAACGAACCACACTGGGATGATCCTCATCATCCCTGGCACGCCCTCGTCGATTGTCGGTCCATAAAACGCCTGAACCCCGGGTCCTCCCCAAAAATCGTAGGCAATAGCACATCAATTTAGCCCAAAATTGCCCCGTTCGCTCCGTTTTGCCTCTTTGTCAACCCAAATGGCCCCGAAAATTTAAACGGACCACACTGGGAAGATCCACAATCTCCATTGCATGGCCCGTCAATTTTTGACCCACAGCATGCCAAATCCCAGGCCCACCCCCAAAATTGTGGGCCATAGCACACCAATATTGCTCGAATATGCCCCCGTTCGCATCGATTTACCCAGTTGTCCACGAAAAATTAAACGGACCACACTGGGATGATACCCAACCTCCGTGGCATTCCCTGTTGATTTTTTGCCAACAGCACGACTGGAACCCGGGCCTGCCCCCGAAACCGTGGGCTATAGCACACCGATTCGGCCGCCCAAAAACCCCCCGTTCGCATCGTTTTACCCATTTTTCCACCCAAATGACCACAAAAATTTAAACGAACTACACTGGGAAGATCCCTAAACTCGCTGGCACGCTCCCTTCAATTTTTGACCCACAGCATGCTCGGACCCCTGGCTCACCCCCAAAACCGTGGGCTATAGCACTCTAATTTGGTTCGAAAATGCCCCGTTCGCGCCATTTCACCCGTTTGTCCACCTAAGTGGCCACAAAAATTTATACAGACCACACTGGGATCATCCCCAACCTCCCTGGCACGCCCTCATCAATTTTTGACCGACGGCATGCCCAGAACCCTTGCTCGCCCACAATACCGTATGCTATAGCACTCCGATTTAGCTCAAAAATGCCCCGTTCGCACCGTTTTGTCCGTTTGTCCACACAAATGGCCACAAAAATTTAAACGAACCACATTAGGATGATCCCCATCCTCCCTGGCATGCCCCCATCTATTTTCGGCACACAGCATACCCGGACATCGTGCTCGCCCACGAAACCGTGGTCTATAGAAAAATAATTTCACCCAAAAAAGCCCCGTTCGCGCTATTTCGCCCGTTTATCCACCCAAATGGCCACAAAAATTGAAACGGACCACACTGGGATGATCCCTAACCTCCATGGCATGCCCCATCAATTTTTGGCCCACAAC